>NC_091928.1:23995182-24042682 GCF_041260155.1 Ptychodera flava | reverse complement strand
GCTTCGAGAAAACCGCTTCCAATCACTGTTTATTTTATCAACCAGAGATTCAATTCATGATCTGGTGATGAAACTGTTAACAACTGCAGGGTTTGAACCCTTGGATATGTGTATTTAAAAAAAATATTTTGAAAAAAAAATTTCTACCGACCTATCTATCCTATTTTTGAAAACCATGTTATCGGAACAGCACAATTTTTTTGGGGGGAGGGGTGAGGGGGGGGGGCAAATAAATTAAACGATGACGACTTAAAGTTCTAGTGGTCATTTATAACTTAGAAGTCTGTCAGTCTTTTCTAAATCGGTAAGGACTCTGTCGCAAATGTGTGCGGTACTAGGATTAATAGTTTAATACTGCAAAGTAGGTTAGATTTTTTCTAAATAGGCAATTATATAACAGTTATTTACAAGGTATTGATTCATGATAAAAACTGAAATTTCAAGTGTAAGTGTTTTTGAGTGACAAATGTCAGGGGTAATGTGGATGTGCGTCACGTTCATGACGTTTTGACGAAGTTACTATGGGTCATCTGAGGTCAAATAAAAAAACTAAAACAATTGGAACTAATTTGGGATAATTGGATGGTGAAGTAATGTTGATTTAATCTACAAATGTGACCTCATCTGCTTTTCTTTTTACGTTACACACTTGTTTTATGAGCAATTGTAATATTACAACATTCAGCAATAGGGCACCTATTAGTAACACATTTTAGAAATTTGAAAAATATGAAAATCCAATTATCCCAAATTAGCTCTTATTGTGTTAAATGTGTTTATGTTTCGACTTACGGTAACTAATCGCCAAAACTAATTAGGGTATAGGCAGGATTTGTATTTTTTTTTTTTTGGCTAAAACCCAAAACTTCATTAAAATGAGAGAATTAATTCGATGCTTATGAAACGCCTTATTCATATTAAACGTTGATCACTTGCAAAAAGTGCGCGCATGGGGGTGGAATTATTCCTGTTTTTTTTATTTTTCATTTGCCCGTCTGTCGATTTAACAGAATGATTTACTGAGCACAGCAGTTTGACCCCATTACAATTTATCGACACAGACTTACATTATATTCGTACGGCTTTGCGTGAGTGAAAAAAATGTGAACATCGCCAAAAGACCTGACCTTCTGACCTCTGCTCACTATGGACACAAAGTAGGATTACTGTTTGCCGATAAACCAATCCTCCGTAATCTATCATTCACATCCACTGAAAGACAAACCAGACGATTGCCTGAGTTTGGGAGCTTGGCTAGATTAGTCTCGATGGACTATTCCCGTGGCGATCAATATCAAAGTTGTTTGAATTTAACGACCAGAAAATGTACATATTATTTTTCGTTCTTAGTTTGAGAACAAACAGTGTATAGACTAAAGTCCAAAGAATATGGATTCGGTAATAATAAAGTAATAATAAAGTAAAGTAAATAATATGCTCATAAAGCATGCTCAAACATGCCAATATAACCACACTTATGAATATGAGGAAAAAAAATTCTGTCAAATCACTCACGGTCCTCGAGCCTTCCTGCAGGGAAGTATTGTATGCGTACGAGGCGTACTTATTTGCATTTCCTGTTCACCCGGAAGTTCAGTGGGGATTTACAGAGAAAATTATATGTGCAGAATTTTGCACTGCTCAGATTATTAGGATCAATTCTCTGTAATACTATGATCCTGATTACTGCAAAGAGATTGATCCTTACATGTAAATCGCTATACGTGTATTTTTTCGTTTGACGCCACAGTTCGTGTCCATTCCAAACATCTCTTATTTTGAAACACTCTTCCGTGTATGGCTTTTTCATTTCATATGAAAAGTAAAAGTATCCAACTTCAGTGAACACAAACTACTATACCACAGCTATATGCTATTCGTGGCCCACGCATCAGTCTTCGCAGTCTGATCGAACTCGATTTGGCAAGTAACTTCCGGAATAACCTTATCTTACAAACGCAGAGTATGCTTTCAATGAATTAGGACATATATACTACAGCTGTATTCCCATGCATGCACGAAGATGAGGAGACCGTTTTATTCTTTACTAATCATAAATTTTTTACGCTACTCGTGTCCATGCATACAGTTTATGCCAGCGTTATTTTTTTTATCTCCAACGCCCTTTTCACTTCAAAGTGTCCTCCCAGCAGACAGACAATATACAACTGTTGACTTCGGAATTTCACTACGAAAAAATTGACCAAACAAACGTCGCCGTTGATTGGACGGCTAATTAATTCAATTTAATTTCATTGTCGTTCGTGTCCATCAAAGATTTCGCGATCATGGCTCATTTGGACATTCATAATCTTGAATTTTACTCACAAATTTTTCAGTGAAGCGACTAACCCAACCATTGTCCCGACTTTTTGCTAATGTCTATATATAACACATTTTATTAGTTTCGTTTTTCTTCTGTTCCCGATGTCGCCATCATGTTCTGCCGCGATCCCATTTAATAACCTTATCTTTTTCCGCGATGTGGCCACGTTGTACTGCTGCCTGATTTATATTCCTGAGGGAAGAATTATCGTTCCAATTGTTAAGAAATTTAATCTTTTACTTGCATATTTCTTTGTTTCAACATATGTTGCGATCAAATCTTGACCAAAAACACGAGGTCAGGTCTTGATGATGAGCTGGTCTTATTTTCAGTCCTTGCCAAGGATTTTTCCGTCCATCATTCGATCGCAACTTTGTTTCTCCGACTTCCTAAAATTACAATTATAGTTATACCACTCTCAGCCTCGTGCCCATTGTTCTAACCATGCTTTCTAATTTCCATAACCGAATATTTTATTATTAACACCTGACTTTCTTTTGTTTAAAAAGTGTCCGATTTACAAGTTCTTTTGTTTAAAAGTGTCCGATTTACTAGTAAATCGGACAGTTCTTTTGTTAAAAACTGTCCGGTTTACTAGTAAATCGGACACTTTTAAACAAAAGAACTAAGTCTTGTAAAATGGACACTTTTGAAACAAAAGAAAGTCACGTGGCGACGAGTAAAAAACAAAACAAATGCGAGACATTAACCAGAAGAAATTTATTTCACCATCAAGTACAGAGTAAACAAAACAAATGCGAGACATTAACCAGAAGAAATTTATTTCACCATCAAGTACAGAGTAAACACTTTAAAAGAATCACCGGACTGAATTAATTTTGCACGACTGTACATCTCAAAATCAATTACAGGTCACCGTGAAATAACGCTATTGATTGCAAATATCACTTCTGTGTTAAGGTTATTGTTATCACGATCATTCGAATCTGAAATTTAAGACTTCAAAGTCAGTTTTTAAACACTGAATGTGGAGATTTCAGTCGCCTTTGGTAAAGTTAAATCTAGCTACAGGCAAACACACACGCAGTACCACAGTCATTGTGGATCTAGACAGTTTTTTTGTACTTGCAGTTTCTGTTGCGCCTTTCTCTGACGTGGCTGTGTAGCTTGGTCTTCCGATTGTGGCCGCTGGCACTGGCGTGACAGGGGGACTTTTCTTTTCCATCTTTGGCTTTGGTAGTTGAAGTGCACCGGATACAGCTTTCATTTGTACTTCATCCGCCATATCGAAATACGTAGAGCGATTCGACAATTACGTGTATGCTGCTCAAAGTTTTCGACTCAAATGAGCAAAGCGTGACTCTAACGTCGATCTGCAAACACCTTTTCACTTCATTCAACCAACCAATCAATCAAACACAATTCATACAATTCAAATCAAACCAGGTGCTCAACCACGTCATCGCACTACAATAACAACACATGTCAACTTTGTTTTATCCAATCATGGGTTATTTTTTATACTTTCGTTCAACAAGGTATCAAAACGCGTCAATGTTTTCCTGCCAAAGTTTCAACTTGCACTGCACTAAAATTACAAATAAAAACATTCGGCGTGCAAACAAGGCTCTAAAACTCGGCAAAATCGTGGTATAACACAGTAAGCGAACTCGTAGTCGGTGGTTTACGGAATTTAACGGTACAGTTTGCCATAAAACTCCTCGGCCCTGCGGGCCTCGGAGTTTTACTGGCAAACTGTACCGTTAAATTCCGTAAACCGCCTCCTACTCGTCCGTTTACCTATAGTAAATGTTAAGTCTACAGTTCCCACAGATACATTCAAGCTTTTGACGGGCATGTAAATTTTGAACCTAGCGAGAGCCGTCTCTTCTAACGGCAGGAACTACTGTCGCAATCACGGTAAAGGGAAGTTATAGTTACAAACAATGTCACTTTATGGTGCATGTGTTATCAATGATATCACAAATAATTCGTAAGCTCTGTGACCTGGAAGTTCATGATCGATATTTAGAAAGTCAAAGGTCAGCAATTTTTATACCGTCACGTGACGTTAAGTTTGATTTTCCGTCTATCAGCAAATAGTGATTGTGTCATAGAAAATCGTCATGTGAATTTACTAACAGACTCCTCTCATCTACTCGACCAGAGTGAGATAATGTATTATGAGCTTATGACTTCGATTCTGTGTCCACGCTGGACATGATTCTTGTGGCGATAGAATGACAAACGACGACGTTTTTCAATATTTCTCGTGTATCTAACTATTATAGAATTAAATGTCACCAGCATTTTTGGCAAATTCTAACAAACTGAGGTCTGTGCTGTAGGACTGAACGCAATGAGGCTTGTTACGGCAGACTGAGTACACATTGGTTAGAAATATGTCAATCCCATGAGTTTAATAAGACCGAATTCGTTCATCTCTGTTATGAATGACTGATGAAGGTTAAAGAATACGCTGCTTTTAATATTAAATAATTCATTATAATTGGCACAAATATGGATTTTTTCAAACGTTTCTATGTTAGAGAGTAACAGGTTTTCACACCTTACGTGCCCTTGGAACTGATATCGACCATTCGGAAACGTGTTTAAACAAATTATTGTGCGACTCTTATTATTCGTGGTTTGCCATTGCCCAATCTTCTTGCCTTCCTTTGATTTTTTTTTTGTTTTCAACTCCATCTATATCTCTATCATCTATATCTATATCTCTGTATGCACCTCATTTCCCTTTTTTTATCTTGGCTAAATACTCTTTATAAGATATTTCTGGACCTTACTGGTGTAATTACTAACGATAAAGACTCGTTATTTCATTTTTGAAGAGAGCTTCCATGTTCTTACTTTCCTTTTAAAACGATCGCAAAAGCACTCGCTGGGCATAGTCTAGTATTAACCTTGACCAATGTTGCATGACTGTACCTCTGTCACTGTGACATACAAGCCTTCGTCTGAAAAGAAACAACATGCACAGCAACCGTCTTCATAAAACGTATCTCTGTAACTGTAAACGAAAAAGGAATTTCACATTATCATTTTAGGAATTGAAAGCCTGTATTATTTCGAACAAATACTTACTTGTCAAGATATTGTCAAGAAGATCTGGTAAAAATATTATATTCTGTCATTTTTGAGGAATTGAAAAATTGTGTTATTTCGAATAAAATACTTATGTCGTCAAGAAGTGCTCATAAAAATATTACATGCTCTCAATTTTTCATCATGGCTGTCTTTCGTTTACTACATCCCCTTTTTAAGTTCACCATGGGAATATGACAAAACAAACACTTTACCATTTGCAACTTGTTTTGTTTTTCCCATAGAAATATTTGAACTGAAGGGGGGAGAGACGCCTTATGAAGGAAGGGTATTTGTATATCTTGAAGAAGATGGTTGGATGCCAATATGTAGCGACGGCTGGAACACAGATGACGCAGATGTTGTTTGTAATGAATTAGGTAATGTTCAATACAGGTACAGCCCGAAAGCGGGCGGACAACGAACGCAGGCGACATATACTCAAGTGTCTTGGTCAGAAAACTTAAACTACAGTAGCTGAAATTAACAACACACCATAGGGGACCACGTTCTTCTATTGTTACGCAAATGGTAATGAATATGCAAAATAAACTGTTTGAATTAGGGAGAACACGGGCAGAATACTGGAACCCTTCTAACCTACACTGAACTATACAATAAGTGACTAACTAAACTCTACCTCCTGAAAACACAACTTATCGAAGACTAATCAAGACAAACTGAGAGAAATACAAAAAGGTAAAAAGGATTACATCCTGCAAAAGGTTAAAAACTTGCAAAAAAGCCAGAACCATATCTAGGGAAACAAACAAAGATATGGTTTGGTGAGGAAAACAGGCTGTTTGCACGCTGGTCAAGAGCAGCTCACTAAAATATTTTGTAAAACTCCCAACAAGAAACTTCTGTTCCCTAGCAACGTGACCAATTAGCATAGCACACCTGTGGCATACCGATGAATTCTGGCATTAAATCCAGCTGCCCTGCATTTAAAATCAATTAAAAGAATTTAACTTTACCTTCAATGTCAAGTTCAGATATGCAATCTCTGGATCATTGTCCTCCACAGTGTAGCACAGACCTCCCTTATATGGACTCCATTTAATGATAGCCTTAATTACTTAAGATTCAGATTCGTTTTCTCATTTATCTAATCAAACGAAATACTCCTACTTAACAGTTGGCCTTGTGGATTCGGCATTTGGTTTAAGTTGTCGATAATTACTTTTTAAGTTGAAATTCACCCTGGATTTTTGATCAGGTCTTCTCTCCTTCTCTAGTGTACCTCTGATTAGTTGACACTTTTATTCCATTACTGCATCAATCAGATATAAACTGACGATATTTTATATGTTTTGTCAGGCTTTTCTGCCGGTGCAATGTGGGTCAAGAGCCCGAGAGTCGAAGATAAAAACGTCACTTCCGGCTGCGTGTATAATGTCAACTGTACGGAAGGGACGAAATATTGGTCGGAATGTGATTATAAAAATACGAGTCAAGCGTGCAATTGTATACAGGCCAAGGCCAGCTGTAACTGTAAGTGTAGCTTGTTCGTGAGCTGTATCCCAACAAATAACAGACATATGCACAGTAACTCGACAGTAACTCGACAAAGCTGAAAATAAATTTTTAACACTTTCCTCGCGACAACATGTAAGATAAGCTTATTTATTCTGATATTTCTAAAGCAAAATGAAGGGAAAAAATGGAGAAAAAGTTGTGGATCAGGCCCTGTGTAATTAGCAATAGTTCCTAAACTTAAGTTTGAAAATAAAACCGGTATCCGACCTGGGTGTTTAATTCTTATACAGTAGTATTTCTGATCCTGTAGTGAATTCTGGATGGATTACCTTACATTAGGCACTGTGTTACATAGAACTGTGCAATGAGTGCATAAGTTAATCTTTTCAATCTCATTTAGCTTTGTATATGACATAATGCTTGTGTTCGTTCACGTTAGAAATTGTATTATGAAACAAACATGTTTTTCAACACATTTGTACAGGGTAAAATCTGAACTGTACTAATCATTTTAACTGAAATACTTGAAATACTTGTATACTGAAATACTTATATACAAGTGATGTGTAGAAGTAGCTACTTTAGGAAATATCTCGGAATAGTGCTGAGAACATTCGTTCAGCTTAACGTTTCAGTAAACTGTCCTTGAAAAATAATTTTAACAGTTCAAAGTTTACGAGAAAGATAGCGATCCATATACTCAGAATTATTCGGTTTTATCCCTATTATTCATAGTACTATGCATTCGTATCTTTTCAGATTACGGCTACCAAGGGTGCTACAGATTGCAAACACTTGAAGAAGATTGTCATACGCCGGACAATATGACCATACAACGGTGTCTCGAGTGTTGCCGTAACAACATGTACCCTTTCGGTCTTGTTCAGGAAAATCAATGTCGATGCAATATAGACCCCGAGGATGACAATGCCACCCGTGGAAGTAACGCCATTTGTGGAAAAGCTTGTAGAGGAGATAAAAACCACGCATGCGGTGGTAGCGGTCCTCACCATGGAGTATATGAAAGTAAAGTGTGCAATTAATCAGATTGATTTAGCATTTGCTGAATGAGCAACCTGCAAAATATCTTTATACGATTTTAAATCTATAATTTCTTTTATGTCAATTGCATTTACTGTATTTTTTGTAGAAAGCACATTGACGTGAATGCTTGTATTCATATGAATTCCCAAAGAATAATATGCAACGCTCTCAGCAACACCAAATGCTGTACGAAACACGTAGATGCCGATAAAAATCTTATTTTCAGATCAGAACTGTGAGAGTGACAGCCTTGCATTGTTTATGTAAGCTGTGATAGTAAAAGTCACTGCATGGCTGCATAAATTTTGTCTGTTCATACATTTTAGCTGACAGTGAAATCTGCAAAGCCATGCAATCACGAGCGTTGTCTGTCCGTTCAACAGTTCTACGACAACCTATCCCTTATCTAGGATGCACATAGGGGCGAGGACAGGGTATGGCAAATGAGAGTTTGTGAAACGAATATTTATTTTCAATTTTAATCCAACAAACCACGATTTTCAAATGAGACACAGCTTTTTGGAATCAAAACTAGTGAGACAGAAATACACATCCAAAAGACTCGTGAGGACTTTCAAAAAGTTCTACGGTTGATATGACGACATTGTGGTCAAATATGACACCTCGGTCACTCAAATGATTAGCGACAGCATTCCCGGCTTTGACTTATTACAGTGATTCATATACTGTATCACTTCATACAATATTTAGATAATTTTGGGACCAATCCTGACAGATGTAGCATGCTAGCAGGGTACGCTTACCCATTCCGAATACCTGGTACAACCACTAACTATCAGTGGTTCAGGATGGTCCTACTTAAATTTGTAAATCTAAAATGTCCCTTGGACCTGGTAATGTATTATCTTGAATGGAAATGATTATTGGACCAGTTTAATGTCATATTTTGAGACATAAAATTTAGCCTACCAAGAATGAGTGTGTAGTGAAAGTCATCTTTAAAAATCTAATGTATGATAGACTGGCCCACCGGTGTCTTATGCATCGGCTTTTCTTGTTCGTGCGCAGAAGTTACTGGCTGGCCAATGCTGACCTTCGCATTTAACCCACCAAATGCACGACAGTCTGCCTAGGTTTATTGCGTCAAATTCGCAAACACCGCATGCCCACTATTAACGCCCTTGTCTGCTGAAGTTTATTCTTTCAATCTACTCTTTCTTGATATTTATATGCCCAAAGACTTTTGGCCATGCTATATATGATATTATATAAATATAGCTTTAAAGGGAAGACTACCAAAGGTCACTGCTGTTTTCTATTCGATTTGTTTGCATTGCGCAATTTATTTTACTTTATTGTTATCAAGTACATAAACTGCCAATCATGCTTTCAATATGATATTTTTGCTACTTTCACAAAGGTATATAGCGTTGAGAGTGTACACACTTAATGTTATTAAAAAACAAAAATCAACAAATAACGACACGTTAGGTAATAGCATTTTATGAATAATAATTTCTTATCATCTCAGCACGTATGGGAGCTTGTGGAGAAGAATACACAGAAAACAATGGGACCATCTACTCACCGCATTTTCCTGGATATTACGATGGCAACGTCAGTTGTAACTGGAGTATTCAGGCTGTAGAGGACGATCATATCAGCCTCGTTTTCACAATATTCAACATCTCTGACGAACGTTACGAGATACTTATAACTGAGGAGTTCAATGGAAGTGACACTGTGTTGGGTCAATTCAACAAAACTTCACCGCCACCGACATCAGAAATCTACTCTTGTTCCGACGAAATAATTATTCAATTAAACACTGTCAATGAAAGCAATATCGATAGCTTTATCTTCTTCGCTGTTGATTTCTCAGGTGAGTTTGCAAAGTGCTTTGTATTAGAACAGAAACAATCTGTAGAGGTTGTCTTCGTTGTCATCATCATCATCATCATCATCATCATCATCGTCATCATCATCATCATCATCGTCGTCGTCGTCGTCGTCGCCGTCGTCGTCGTCGTCGTTGTTAGTAGTTGATGTTGTTGTTGTTGTTGTTGTTATTGTTGTTGTTGACGTCTTCGTTATTACTTCTATGAAACGAATCACCATCATGCATGATAAGCTTAAAGCATCATGGTTGTGCACTGTAATCATGTCAATCATCATCATCATCATCATTATCATCATCATCATCATCATCATCACCATCGTTGTCGTCGTCATAATCATATCGCCATAAAAAAACAACAACGAAAATGAAAGTAATGATGAGAACAACAATACCGGGAATATCCCTTTTGCAACCATTCGAGGCATTCAAAGTAATTTTCCTTTAAACGTTGTTAAGATAACGGAAACACTGTTTTCCCCCAAAAGTTATGATACAATATGTGTGGTACTCTGTATTACTGTTAGTCTATAAATAGAAGGGAGATGATTGCATATTAAATTAATGCTAAATTAGGCTAATTATTGTAGAGTAGAGATTCAAAAAAATATACAACATACTCTTCAACATACGCCATTCATATTTATTGCATGTATACCGAAACTACTATTTCACTTTGTTTGCACATAACCAGACGAAGCAAAGAGATGCATATTTACAGTCTCTTCACAGTCAGAAGACCACATCATATCAGCTTTCAAATGTTCACTTAAGTTCTGGTTCTGAATTGCAAAATTAAATATATAATACAGAATAACATTTCGTACAGAATGTCCCGCCATTCTCTCGTCAGAGACTGTCACAGAAGCTGCGTAACCATGATTTTTACCCATACAGGTAGAACTCGATGCGAAGACCCGGAAGAAGTAGATAACGGTCGCCTAGACAACGATGGTGACAGTTTATGTCCGTATCGTAGCGGCGATGTTGTGACGGTCATCTGTGACCAAGGTTACATCGTTAATGCTACTTACACATCCGTCGAGTGCCAAGATGGAGAGTGGAACGCATCGTTCCCACAATGCATAGGTCAGAATCACGTGATAACTTCAAAAAGCTCACAGAACAAACAAATCGCACAAAGTCTACACGTTGGCATGAAACACACGCTTCAACCACTTGTCAGTCAATGACACGTCTGTCTTTTATTACATGTCTCGATGTGAGTGCAAATCAGTGCACTGATTTGAATAGGAACATCCAGGGATTTAGCGGGCCAGTGAACGATGCACTGACCGGTTTCCATGGTTACCCAGTCCAGTGACGCCCTTCGACGTTTTCGACGTTAGAGTAGAACTTATATTTTGACTTTCGTTAAAATCTGTTTGATGCCGGTCTATAATGGTAAAATTGTTTGAAAATGCTCTGCATATAACTAAATGTCATAGAGCATTAACTGTGAAGATGCATGTAATAAAAATATTATCGCCTGATTACATGGGTTTATGTTCCCTCGCAGCAGGAGACAATTTGCCCGACGCAAGGAGGGCAAATTGTCACCTGCTCTCGGGCACATAAACCCATGTATTCAGGCAATAATATATAACACTTACTTTGTTCGGTGCTGTTTCAATGTCGACCCCAATTACAACTGACACTGTGCTTGAACTATCTTTTTATGAGCTTTTCTCCTCGATTGTCATTTTTATAACAAAAGATTTATTTAAATTTAAGCCTGTTAGAAACACGATCTTATTATTTTTGTATTTTGTTAAGTTAACCACAGACTTTCTGCGTTATGTTCTCAGAACAATTTCCGACAACCGAACCAGTCAGTCTTTGGACAACTTCTATGACGAAACAGACCACTGGTAAGGCCAAATAAAATAATATGTGTTTCAGGTAACCCGACTTACCTTATTTTAAATCCTCTGACCCGAAACTTGTTTTACTCATTTTCAAAATTCATACATAGCTTACGCCGAATTTCGCTGTTTTTTATGTGTCAGGCTGAATTAATAATAGAACTTAAAAACGTTACGAACCGAACTAACCTATGATCTGAGGGCTTGTTAACAGAAACATGATTTTTTCTTACGCCTTATTGTATTTGTCTTTCTGAATGTGTCCTTCTGTCTACCTGACTGTCTACCTCTTTATTTGTTTGTTTAAGTGTATGTGTGTCTATCATTCAGTCTCTGTCCATCCGTCTTTCTGTCTGTCTGTCTGTCTGTCTGTCTGTCTGTCTGTAATGTATGTATGTATGTATGTATGTATGTATGTATGTATGTATGTATGTATGTATGTATGTATGTATGTATGTATGTATGTATGTATGTATGTATGTATGTATGTATGTGTGTGTGTGTGTGTGTGTGTGTGTATGTATGTATGTGTGTATGTATGTATGTATGTATGTATGTATGTATGTATGTATGTATGTATGTATGTATGTATGTATGTGTGTGTGTGTGTGTGTGTGTGTGTGTGTGTGTGTGTATGTATGTATGTATGTATGTATGTATGTATGTATGTATGTATGTATGTATGTATGTATGTATGTATGTATGTATGTATGTATGTATGTATGTATGTATGTATGTATGTATCGTATGTATGGTGAATTGTTTCATTCTTACGCGTTACGTGCCTCTCTACTTGTTTTACCTGTTTATACGAATACACAAATACCCGCCAAGGTATGTGCATGCGCAGTTATTTACAGAGAAATGTTCTTAAGAATACTTATTGTTTTTACTTTGCATGTTACATACGTCATTCTTTCAGAACTTACTTTTACTACACTCAGTCAGGATCCCGTCTCGGGAATTTCCTTGGGTGAGTTGTTTATACCCTGTTACTCTAATAACACTTTGCATTGGTTAAACACGTTACTCACTAAACTACTTTTTTAGCCGGGGCGATAAATAATCTCATAAACCAGAAACAAGTATCCCCGCATCTGTTGCTTTGGCCTTTTGCTAAAAATTTAAAAAATTAAATCAAGTACGACAATTAAGCGATATCGTCTTCATTTTTCGAGTGCTTTTTTGTGAAGATTAAGTCATGATTTTTTTAAGGTTTGGTACTCGGAACTGTTCTTGGTGTGGCGGCAGTGATTATACTAGTTGTAGTACTGATTCTTTTATGCTGTCGATGGACAAAGGAAAGGTACGTTCAATGTCGTCTGTTTCAGCAATTCATTAATGTCTGTCACAGTATCTAAATATCAATCACGAAACCGTTTCAGAGGGTTTCCTGAAGTTTTAGACAAAAAGGGCATTGACCGTTGTGGTAAGTTTAGATGAAAAATAAGTGTTGGCTTTAATTTTCCCTCGTTTCGGTTGAAAGTGGTTAGATTTCGTAAATATGACTTGGTAACAACATCTTTAAAATAATTTTCTATTTGAATAGAGAGCAAATGAAAGTCGACGAAACCATCATTCTCGACGAAGTAAGTTTATACAATCTTATCAATAACGAAAACACGCAGTACGATACAATTGATGAAATCCCCAGTGAGAATGTTGCCGAGACTGATGTACGCCCTCAGCAGGTGAACGGTGACCTACCTGACAAGCAGCAAAATGTGAAGGCTCACAATACAGGTCCAACTGGTGTTGCTGGCGAGTATTCTGAGGTAGTACCCGAATCGTACCTCTTGGAGGGCGGCGTAACGCAACGGAGTTCTGGGGCGGGAGTTATGGACAATATTATTCATGAAAGACAAAGTCGGTCTGTCGTTGGTGATAATTCCAACGGAAATGGGAACCGTTCGGATAAAGGTGACGAAACAGCCAGCCCTGACGCAGTTCGAATGAGCAACATCAATATTCAAGACAGTCACTACGACATAGTCGGTGAAAGTCGTGGAAATACTGCTGACACTGATGCAAGAGCTCGACGGATGAATGGAGGAGACCCTCCAGACAACAGCGAAAGTGTGCGCGACTATGATAAAAGTCCTACAAATACTGCAAATGAGTATTCTGAGATAGGGCCTGATTCAAACCTTTTACCAAAGGAGGGCGATATAGCGCATGGGGATTCTGGCGCAGGATTTGTGGACAATATTGCATACGAAGCACAGAGCCCATCTGTCGTCGGTGTGAATTCTAGCGACAATGACCAAGTTCAATTAAGCAACGTCAACACAGAAGAGAGTCAGTACGACATAGTTGGTGAAAGTCGTGGCAATATCGTTAACAGTGATGCACGCCCTCAACAGACGAACATGGATCTGCCAGACAACGACGAAAATGTGAATGCCCGTGATGTATTTTCCAAAAGTGCTGACAGCGAGTATTCGGAGATAGGCCCTGATTCCAACCCCTCACCGAATGAGGGCGATATAACGCCCAGGAGTTCAGATGCGGGATTCGTGGAAAATGTTGCATACGAGGAGGCACAAGGCCCCGCTGTCGTCGGTGTGATTTCTCGCGATGAAGATGAGAATTCTGTGCGTGACGAGGGAAGCCCTGCCGTAGAGGGCGTGGCTAAAACAGATGATGAATCCAAGAGTTCATCAGGCTTTGTTGACAACGTTTTGTATGAAGGGAATGAAGGTTGGACTTTGTAAGATTGTTCCGATCGCGGAATATATAAATATTTTCACCACATCGAGGACAGAATGTTAAATAAAGTTAAATCACTGACAGAGACAGAGACATAGACACATTCTTTCACTAGCAATACAGCATAGATTGATTGGTTAGGATATATATTTACATGCACAGATACTGCGTAGCTTAATATTCACATGCAAATTAGACAGGCAAGCATGCATATATTTCGATACCAGTGGCCATGAAATCTACACGGGGATCGATACATACTCGTCGTTATATATTTACCGTTTCCATTTTCACTTACTCCAAGAACATTTTTAAACTTTTTAATTTCCGAATCGTCTTTAAATTTTATAAACGTATCTGAAAAAGTACCCAGGTTCATTTTCTGTTCTTTCAGACGCTATACGCGATAATGCGGCAGCTTTCAAAATCATTAAGCGTGTATATATATTCCGACCATTACAATATTTTTTTAGAATTTTTGACAGATACTTTATTTGATATACTATACGTACATACATGAGAGGTCAAAGCTTGTTCTTACAACTTTTTTTTCCAAAATGTGGAGCCAATGATAATATTTGGAACGTGTCAGTTTCCTCGTCTTTAAATCACAAAGCATTACAAGGGTGAAGCTATACCTGTAATACCATTTTGTATTGTGCTTTCCAAAATTTGATAATCGTTTTAATAAACCTGAATAATCTTAGGAGATATTTATCGTTAGATTAGAATAAGTCGTCCAACAATTAACGACGTACTGGCTCACTACTCGCACGCTGGGGTCATTCCGCCGTACAACCTAGGTCCGCAAACTCCGTCAGGGTCGTAAAGATTATTAGCTCGTACGATTTCACCCCTGTACTTCATATCGAGAATAATCTAACAGCTGGCATCGGGGAGGATCGATGAGTTTGTGAACATTTGCCGAGTGAAAGAAAGAGCTATATGATGCTGAGGTAAAATGGCAGGGGGGAAGCCGTACGTGTGATGAGGAAGTGGGCTGGGGGGGGAGCGATGAGGTGTTCATAGTTGGAAGTGGAGACTGAGATAAACTGATGAGCGAGAGGTGAGAACTTTTCAAATCAGAGCGTAAGTCAAGTTGCTCATAACTCATAACAGTTTTGTTAAAAATTCGTATTTCACCGGAATAGCATGCTCACACATAAAAAATAATCTCAGGTTCTAATTGCTTGAAAATGGCTGTCGAAAAAACACTGCGGCAATCACCAGACTCTTTAGTGACAGCGCCACACACGGCAGAGACAATACCTCAAATATAGCCATACTATTATAAATGGTTGTGTCAGCCAGCCTACAAGGTAAGTTCCAAATGTGAAGACCAAAATGTTGCTGTTTATATTCTAATTTGCTATCAGTGTTTTTCTTACCGTGTTCTCTTTCTTTTATTTCTGTTGTTGTTGTTGTTGTTGTTGTTTTTGTTGTTGTTGTTGTTGTTGTAAATCATTTACGTTAGTCCGCTTAACGTTATGGCATTTTTCTGTCATGATGCCTTTTCTATGTCCTAACACAGCCATATATACTCTGAACTCGTCAATAGTCTGTTTTGGCACATATTTGCACTCTATTCGTATGATCTTGATTTTTTTGTCTGTCAATATTCAACGTATGTCACTCGACATGGGCTGCAGATGGACTATCCGTAAAAGGGATTTCAATTCACTGTAAACGATCCGTCAAATTACGAAATTTTGTGGCTTTCATTGCATGCATGAGTATTTGTGGTACACGTCAATATTATAGAGCATCACCCCGTTATGTAACCAAGTTGTATATTTGCTTTGAATTTATGTTGTTTGTTTTTACTCTGCGGTCGACTACATTTTTGTTGGAGTGGGTGTAGCTACATAACGAAGGATTTACAGGACTCGCACCATTTTATATTTATGTACACTACAGCTTGTTTAACATAGTTTAACACACTTCTAAGGGGCAACGTCAAAAGTTCAATGAAGGATAAAAAACTTAATTCTTTTAGTTTGGGGGTGGGGGGTTTTGACCTAAAAAAGTTTCTATCCTACAATCGATTTAAGGTAAAAATTGCCAGGGCAATGAATATTTTGAAAAATAGAGCAGAAATGCACACTTTCGTGTTGAAGCCAGCGGAGGGAGTTGTTTAACACGGTGCAGAGCTGCACCTGGCTCTAGTTAGTGTAAACAATGCAGGCTGTTTGGCCTCTGTTGCACCATAGACGGTAGTTTCTCTACTGTCTATATGGTTGCACTCGGAATTTATAATTGTATTTGCTACATTTCTGGTGCACGTGTAGTCCTCCTGAATGGAGTAGTGTGAACTGAGTTGTTACAACCACCAGGACAGTTGAGATAGTTTTTATACCTCTGGAAGGAGAAACCTGGACTTTATTGTTGTTGTTCTTGTTCATTCATTGATAAACTTCAAGTTTGTTGTTAGTATGTTGTATTTACATTTGATGAAACACAAAGTGTGTTCCCAATCTTAAGCCCCACTAGCTTTATCTTTTAGCATTATTTTTATGATTTTACTTTCAAACTAAAATAAGTTGGTGACAATGTAGTCATTTAGGTCTGTGTACACACTTATAACTACCTGCCGGGGCTATATATGCAATTTTGAACAAGATAAAGATTACACTGCGATTAAATGTTCGCCCAAACATTAAATCACAGCCCCATGCAGAAAAGCTAAAACCTTGATACTATGCATATCTGCACTGAAATCTTCATATAAACTGCACAGAGTAGTCCAAATTGTAATGCACAAGGGTGAATGTTTTCAACTATTACATTGTATGTTCTGATTCCTTTTTAATATTACCAATTTTTGAAAATGGCGGGAAATCAAAATGACCGTTAAAATTTTTATTTACATGTGAAATGTTTCTGAAAGGAATGGTTTCCTAATGCAGTAAATGTTCATATCTCTTCACAGGGTGGAATTCAGAGAGGAGAGAATAGGTAGATAATTTGAGGTCAACAAATTTCAAGAGTTACAGCTAGTTGGGCTTTAACGATGCATTACTTTATTTCACCCCTAAATTGACTGATCCTTAGCTTTGGTGTACATAGAAAGAGCCTGGCAACAGGTTCAATATAAGTCAATTAAGTTTGCTAGGGGGGTGGGGGGGTTTGGGGAGAACTAAGGGAATTAAGTTTTTTATCCTACATTGAACTTTTGACGTCGCCCCTAAGGTGTTGATAAATTTCGATTCTTATCCACCAACGCATTGACAATGGCAAATTTCTTTTGGATTAAACTTTCTCTGATTTTGATGAACACTTACTCTAAGTCAGAATTATTATCGAATTCTTAATACCAAGACGTAAGCTACAGTTAAAAGTATATACCTGTCACGTACCTCACTCAGACATATAAAGACGTCGTGACATAACTAAATTGAAATCTGTAGCTCATTCATTTCTTTGTGCCTCTAGACACAGCTCTATTTAGGAGGAGGCGATTGTAGAAGCGACGAATGATAACAATGTCAAGCAAGGTCAAAGGTGAGCAAAGTTCAACGACTACTGTTGTGACTTGACAGTTCCAAAGGGCAAACTCCGGGGGATTTATCGCCTGCCATATCCGTCCGCTCGTCCGTCCGCCCGAAAGCTTCGTTCAGATATGATACGGGGGACATAACCCTATGCCATACGTTTGTCCATCGATTATTTTCGCGATGCTATCCAATATCGCCGCTCGGCTGGATTTCAGACATGCTATTACTGATGACATTTTGATAGCACTGGGCGAAAAGGTGATGCTTTCTTTGTTTTACTTGATCTTTCTGCAGTGTTTTTAATACTGTGAATAACAGTTTTCAATTAAATCGTCTGAGGGACCGTCCCTGTAATTCAGTGAGGTGATGCCCTCAGTTGGTTTCAATCTTATCTTTCAAATCACACTCAGTGTGTTGTTTAATTCTAAAAACAATCATTGTTCTATCCACTTGATACTGAAATACCCTAAAGATTAGTTCTTGGTCTCATATTTTTATCGCGAAGTGCATTTCTCCCCAGGGGAATCGATATCTAGTCATGGATGTCTGTATAATATTTATGTTGACGATTCCTCACTTTACATGTCCTTCAACGCTGGCGCGGCTGCAGCAACGGCTGGCAATCTTGCATCATGTATCTCGGTTTGTTAGATCCTCGATGTCGGCAAATTTTCTCTGCCTAATTGCATGATGCAAAAGCTGTATTCGTAACCTTTTCTGTGGTTTCCTGTAATCAATCTTAGAAGGAGATCAGGAAAATAACTTTGTGATACTTTGATTCCTGTTCACTTTCGGGCCAAAAGCCCCGGGGCCACTTTTTGACTCTTTGCCTCACAGTGAAGCTTCATGTTTGTCAGATCTGCCGTTCAGCCATTTTCCATTTACGCCGCATTGCACGTATACCGGGAAGTATCTTTCTAAATCTGCCACGGAGAATTTAATACACGCGTTTGTTACATCTCGTATTGATTCATGTAACTCTCTTTTATTAGGACTTCCCAAATACTCAATTAACCAACTGAGCGCCAAAGTATTTTTTGACGATTTTTGTCAGTGTTTTTCAGATTTTTTCCAAAATTTTATTAAAAAACTAGCCATTGAAATGTGATATCCATTGAGTCTAAACTTATCAAAAAATCACTGAAGGATTAATGAAAATTGGTAAAATGTTGAAAACCATTTTGGCGGCAAAAATTACAGCACTCAAAGGGTTTATCGTATTCGGAATGTTGCCGATAGAATTGTCCCTCGTTCTGAACCCACTTTACATATCAGTCCGGTACTTAAGCAATTACATTGGTTACCTGTTTCTCAACGCGTGACTTTTAAGATATTAACTGTCACTCACAAATTCATCCATTCCATTGTTCCAACTACCTATGTGACATTCATGATATCGTCAAATCGTAATTTCAGATCTGCTCAGCAGTTTATGTAATACTAAGTCACGTAAGAAGAAATGTGGGGGCCGCGCTTTCAGTGTTACGGTTACGACCCCCTTTCTTTTTGGAGCAATCGTCCTCTTGAGGCCCAATGTTCACCTATACTCTCTCCTCTTTTCAATCAAAACCCTAAAAGCAATCTCTTTAAATTGGCTTTTAGTCAACCTTTTATACATTTAAGGCGGTGATTCACCAGATGAGTGCGAAATGTCGTTTATGTTGATTTTTAATTTTAACACTTCGATATTTTTCTTTTAGCTGTGAAAATTTCTCATTTTGTTTGCTTCTTTTGCAACTTTTTATGCAGCTTCTTTGATCACTCAAATCATAGTGGATAAAGACGCTTTATAATGATTTCACATTGTTGATATTTTTAGCGACATGTCCAAATATGGCCGCCAGTCGGCAACTTTTTAATGTTTTAGTTTTTTGATGTTCAATGAAATAACATAACAGTGCATGCCTACTATGTATATTTACATGCTTTAAGGAGAAGACTAATAACACGTTTATATTTTTCTAGAACAAAAATAATGAAACTCAGCAGTTGATTTATA
This sequence comes from Ptychodera flava, assembly GCF_041260155.1. Taxonomy (NCBI): domain Eukaryota; kingdom Metazoa; phylum Hemichordata; class Enteropneusta; family Ptychoderidae; genus Ptychodera; species Ptychodera flava. The sequence goes on along the minus strand of NC_091928.1, from coordinate 24,022,845 downwards.
TTAAACGTTACAACCACTGACTCTAATTCTGAAAGAATTATTTCAACAGGGTTGCGAGCAAGGCTGAAAGATGGAGAAAGCGTGGTCGTGGCGGAAGGATACGTCATTCACTTTGAGAGATTAGGTTACATGCAAGCCGGTGCATGGCTTCCTCTCGTAACACTCCTATATCCTGAAGTGGTCAAACATGCGTACCAAGACTTCGTCCATGCCGGAAGTGACGTAGTGGTAGCTTTTACGGTATATATATATATATATATATATATATATATATATATATATATATATATATATATATATATATATATATATATATATATATATATAATATATATATATATACTCAAGTAAGTTAATGCATGGTGTTTGTACCCATCAAGCCCAAAAGTAAGAAAATAATCAGTTATCTTTAAAAACCACCAGATTTGATTGATATTTGGTCTAATTATTGGAATTATTAAATTCCTTAAAAAAATGTCTGCCTAAATCTTGACGAGTTGAGTCACGTGACAAATCTGATATTTTCCCGCCAAAATTTACGTCTTTATTAATTTTAATATTACAACCGTAAGCCGTTAAATTTTCTTGATTTTCTTTGCACTTTTGGAAACAACATCTATCGTATTCTTTCAAAATACATGGCACTCATTAAACTCTATCTATATTTCTTTCTGATATTCAAAATATTCATGTAAAACGTCAAAAATATTGTATTTGTTGTTTTTTGTGAAGAAATGTTATTCAAAATTCAATAATTTTGCATCTGCCACTAGTTCTAACACAAGTTCCCATCCCATTTACATTAATTAGTCATAATATTTTAAATATTTTGATGTTTAGCGGTTGGAATATTCAGTTATTTGCAATATACAATTTTGGCGGGAAAATAACAGATTATGGTCACGTGACCTGACTTACGTAATATATTATGATAAATTTCAACTTAATCAAATGCGAAACATATTTTTGGCAATTTTCACAATTTTCTGACCAAGTCTGATTAAAAAGTATGTTCAAACTGATTTTACATGTATGTAAGCCTATGCCCATGCATTAACATACCTGAGTATATATATATATATATATATATATATATATATATATATATATATATTCTAACATTATTAACATTACTAAGTTACCAGATGATTTCTCAGGGATTAAAATGCTTGAGCATCAAACATTAGTAGGAAAACATCGAAGTACTCTTAAGTCGTTTAATCTCACATATTATCTAGCAAGTTTAATAGTTAAGGACATGAGTTTTCATTACTTTGGCGGTTATCAGTCCATCAAATATTGATTTGGTGGGAAGCTCAGGAACGGAGGAGCATTGAGTCTCGTGTTGAGTCTTTGGAAGTCGAAAACTAGAATCAGCCATTGATGTTATCATCCAGGGCTTGGAAGATATCGTTGTCGTGAGATAATAACAACGGGGAGTACTTCAGCTCAGTGTCCGCTTTTTTATCCGTAGTCAAAATGTACATTGACGGCCGTTGATCGTTAGCTTCAAGGTAAACGTGGCCAAAACTTTAAGAATGGAATGAATATTTTCAATTCGTCAGTATCATGCACATCGAGAAAGACTACGCTCAGTCGACATGGAAGACAAACTTGAACTGATAAACAGACAGGCTCTCAGAATGGCTCGAGAAGTAGCAGACGATACTGGTTCTCTATTGGCTGGAAATATCTGTAACTCAAATTTGTATCATCCCGACCATCCAGAGAGAAATGAAGAAATCAAAACCATGTTCAAGGTAGGGAAATATCTTATGGCTTGTGGGAAAGCAGCGATAACTTTATCATAGTAATGTGCGATCTGCAAGTTTAAATTTAATTTTTGACCATTCATTTTAACTCACATTGTAAGATGTTTCCTGACAGGCAAACAAATTTCCAAACGCAAATTTAAAAGGAAGTCGGCCTTTCTTCAAATTAAACGAAATGGTGCCGTCATTGGATAAATAAAGACAATTTGTACTAGATCTTTCTGAATTATGCTTCAGGAAATGATTGAATGGTCTTTGGATTACAATGTTGATTTAATCATTGGTGAGACGTTTATGCATCTTGGTGAAGCCATGCTTGCATTGGAGGCTATCAAAGAATATGGCAAAGGTATTATTGTTCTGTGAAAAAGTCCATACACCTTATATGTACTATATATGAGCGACTTACATACATAGTATGTTATAGTATATTACGGTAGAGTAGAGTACTTAGACTAGAGTAGAGTATAGTAGAGTAGAGTATATAGAGTAGAGGATAAAACAGGATAGTATAGTATAGTATAGTATAGTATAGTATAGTATAGTATAGTATAGTATAGTATAGTATAGTATAGTATAGTATAGTATAGTATAGTATAGTATAGTATAGTATAGTATAGTATAGTATAGTATAGTATAGTATAGTATAGTATAGTACAGTACAGTACAGTACAGTATAGTATAGTATAGTATAGTATAGTATAGTATAGTATAGTATAGTATAGTATAGTATAGTATAGTATAGTATAGTATAGTATAGTATAGTATAGTATAGTATAGTATAGTATAGTATAGTATAGTATAGTATAGTATAATATAGTATAGTATACTATAGTATAGTAAGTATAGTATAGTATAGTATAGTATAGTATAGTATAGTATAGTATAGTATATCGTATTGTATACAACGTTACACTGATATGCAGATAAGAATGGACAGTGAAATTGATCTAAATGTTATCACACTTGTGTAATTGGTTTTTAAATTTGTTCCAAAACTTACCTGAGAAGTTGCACTGACTTGTTGTAAATGCGGTGAAAATCAAAGAGCTTTTATGGACCCATAATAAACACACACCAGGGAGTACACTTTGCAGTGCACTTCATATACACATAGTCATATTACATTCCTTGATACTGCCGCTCTGAGTTACATTGTATCACAGCTGAGTCACAGTCCAGTTGTCATCAGACTCTTGTTGCCTTTGCATTGAATGAAATTCTTTGGCAAAAAAATCATGATCCACAGGAAAAGAGGTGTACGTACGCCAGAAGCAGTACGTAAAAAAGTTGTTGAAATGTACGGGGATAGAAAGTCAGGAAATCTTTACCCTACACACACAGACACTAATCAGTTCCTACTTTATTGCTTTATCTCAACAATTACAGCGTAAGCCTAAAGTGAAACATCACTATCATCAATCTCTTGTTTGCCGCAACTCAACTAAAATTACCGACCCTGTAGTAAATTCTGAAATAACTTTACAAACAATTGCACAAGAATGATAACATTTAGATCAATTTCACTGTCCATTCTTATATGCATACGACTCAAGTATATTACCCTAGTATAGTTTGGTATAGTATATTAAATTGTAGTACAGTATATATTACAGTACATTACGTAATATTACATAAACCACATATGCAATAGCGAAACTGGTGCATATATCGAGTTAACTGGTCAAAACCGAGTGGTATACCATCGCTTAGGTGGGTCAAGTGCTATTATATCATATCAGTATATTGAAAGGTCAAAATTGTTTTTCTCTAGCTAAGAGTTAACGCATTCTAACCGTGGTACATCGCGAGTATAGCACGGTTATTTTCACGTTTAAATCAATCAGATCACTGTATTTGCACAATCAATATACTGGTTTGATTTAATATACCATAATTTAAACTGGTCGGTCTTATTGAATCTACAAACATGATGCAACACCTATACGATAATATAAAAATAGACATGCATGGTAAATCCTTATGAGAATCCATTCAGTTCCCTCTTCGAGTTTAACTGAATATCTGGTCTGCCTTGACCCCTCCCCGCCCGAGAACATTTGCGCTCTCTCCCTCTCCCTCTCCCTCTCTCTCTCCCCCCCCCTCTCTCTCTCTCTCTCTCTCTCTCTCTCTCTCTCTCTCTCTCTCTGTCCCTCCCCCCTCTTTCTCTCTTTCTCTCACTCACAACTAATCAATTTTATTTATCTTTCTGCCGTCATTATCCACAATTACAACATGTGAAACATCATTGAGATTAATTTATCTTATTTGAGATGTAAATTGAAGAAGAACTTCTTGCCATTCATCCACACGATAGGGGTTCCAAGTGTCATTACACTGGCAACATATCGGGTAAACACAGAGAACGAACAAGCCACAATGTCAGATGGTGTGTTAGTCACTGAAGCCTGTAAGAAACTGGAAGACGCCGGTGCTGATGTTGTCGGACTGAACTGTTCGCGTGGCCCTGCTGCAATGATACAAATTATGAGAGAAGTTAGGAAGGTTTGCAAAGTAAGATGATATAGTTTACTGACCTTTATGCATACTCGTCGTCGCGATTTCGTACACAGACATGCACCTTTGACTTAGTTATAGTATGAAATGATATGAATGATACTACTTTTATGGAGGTTATGAACGGGACAAACATTCCTTCGTTGAGTCAGTAATTTAAATTTCTTACTGACAACCTGTTGCCATACACCAATGTATATATTGATAGATTTGGCCTAAACATATAGCTTTGATAGAAAGCCTAGATACAGATATAGATGGATACCTAGATACAAACACTAACACACACATATACATATTTACATAGCTAGATACATAAATAGATACAAAGATAAATACATAGACAGACAGGAAGACAGTTAGACAGACAGACATACACATAGATAGGCAGATAGATGGACGGATCATCAGCCTGGCAGACATGATTGAGATGCCATTATTTATCATTTGCAGGGATATCTGGCCGCGGTACCGGTTCCATTGCGAACTACAGATAAAGAACCAACATTTCTTACAATCACTGACCCGAGCACTGGTGAGTTGTGTATCACTCGAGATATCAAAATCATGATAAAATTTTGTTTATAGCGATATACTCTGATTGCTGCTACATTTCTTTTTTAACTTTTTTAACTTGCTGCACAGAAGATGAGTCCACTCTCGGTAAACAGCATATCTCGTCCACTCGGCAACAATCTGACACGTGTCTGATCGTTTTCAAGATAATAACGTAAACTTAGCGCGACCTACAGTCGCAATTCCTTCTTTAACGAGCTCATTTGCTGGTAGCATAATCATATCGTAGGTGGCGCTCATCGGACGCCATAGTCCACTAACAGCTATACGACAGAAATAATAAACATTAAAGCGAAAAGGTGCTTGAAGATGATTTTCCAAATGATATGTGGGTGATATCCAAAGTCTGCTCAGAGGGAACTTTATCATGTCACACATTATTAAATTTTTCCTTATCTTTTACGATCTTGTTCGATCATTCCCCACCTGTCGATTCGCACATTATCCTCACTCTACGTAACTCGGGGGATGGGGGTGGGGGGGGCGGTGTGGGGGTGTTCTCTTGGTTACTTAAACCAGAATCTGCCTTTGTATTTCATAGGCACCGTAGGCAAAGTTTTGAAAGCGGCGAAGTCGTTCTAAGATAATAATGTAAATCAGACTCTTCTTGTTCCTTACTGAAGCGATCGAAAGGCATGTAAATCATTGTTAAAAGCATTTAAATTGGGCACGAAAAGAGTGACAATTTTGACTATTAATACAGATAGAGATAGATGAATATATGAATAAATAAATAAATAAATAGATATAAATAAATAAATTGTTTGTAGTAAATCAAATGTCTACTTATTCTATGCAGGCAAATACTTATATCCCGATGACCTGGAAGTGAAGTCTTGTTCCCGGAAGGATATTGAAGAGTTCGGCACAGCTTGCCAGGAGTTAGCCATCCAGTACGTCGGCATCTGTTGTGGTAATCGCCCAGCTTACACTCGTGCGCTGTGCGAGTCCCTGGGTCGCAAGCCGCCTGCGAGCAGATTCTCGAAAGACATGTCGAAGAGCGCCCTCTTCGGTGACAACCCAAAGATAAAGAAAGACGAGGTGGAGGAAAATTTGAAATTATTTCACTCTAAACTTTAGAAGGGATCAGTATACTGATTGCATATTATACTCCACCCTTAATAAATTGAGTCGCTTACGATATTTTTAATATTAGGGTTTTATACAGTAACTACACAATGTTTGGTGGATACCACGTCGTATTCGAGTAATGTGTCCGTAGTTTGATGTGGTAGGCAGCAATGTGTCGAAATGCGGACACCTTGTGAGAATACGACGTGATATATATCAACCAAACTTCGTGTAATAACCCCTATATCATAAATGCATAGTTTTGTTATGACTCTGGAAGTGATCCGGGCATATTTCCGAATTTGCTAAGAAATTATCAGAAAAATCGACTTTGCTTGCTCCTCGCTTTCGTCATAGAAAGTCGGTTGCTAAGGGGTGATGACAACCTCATCACTTATTGATATCATTCCGCTGTTGGGCCATTTCACTTCACAAGAGGATTGTTCTACACTGTAATAGAGCGAACGATCATCTGAAAAATTAAGATACCGACACAGGTTTCATAATTTCAATGGTTTTTACATGAAAGCTTAATACGACGCAAGATTAAAAATATAGGCTGGAATGTGTAAAGTGAGTGTGCGTGAATAACCTTAAGATACGAAATTAAACACACCAAAGATCGGGCCAAAACAGAACTCAGCAAGCGAGCAGCATTCAAGGCAGTATTCCCTATGGCTGGGCGCTCAGCGTACCGTGGTGAGCAGCTCTATGGCAACTACCAATGTAATGTGGATACAGGAGTCGTACTAGTCAGTCATCTCTGAGAATTACACTTGTAAGTCATCTCTGAGTCCGATATGCCGAAGTCATCATCAGCCTCCGTTGGACGAACTTCCGCAGAGTTGATTTCTTTGTTATTACCGATACTACTACTTTCTAGACGATAATTACAGCTGACAGTGTTGGCAACTCCTCAATTTAGACAGTATGTCAAGTTCCTGTATCGCCAACAGTTCTACGCAAGCAAGTGTATAGTGTTGTTCCACTAACTCATGTCTACGAACCATCAATTAAGTAATACATTTTATGATATTTAAAAAAAATTAAAGTTGATATGCTCACCAGCTTTTGAATATGTTTTTAATTTTTGACAAAATTCAACGATTTGCTGTTAAGCCATATAAGCAGATTTCACTTAGAATTATAGCTGATCTTTCTAAAATAAGAATTGCTTACTGCAACTTTCTACGCACTGATCACATCTTACATGCCTTGATACAAAACAAGACCCATCCCTGGCTGTACTTTTACCTGACGATTTTGCCATGATAAAAGCAATATAGCCGGCGACTTCTTTACCAAAGGGAGACAGCGCGGATATACCCTGTACAGTTCTACATTTGCCTATTCTGATTAAAACGAGTTCAATGGTAAGTAACTGCTAACTGGCATTGACATCTGCACCACCAGTGCCATTTATCCTTAATATTTGTGAAATGTGAAATTCAACATATTAGGAGCTGTATTACACTTTCCAAACTCAGACTTTTATGCTTCCACACTTCGTTCTCATCTTCTTCCTGTATTGGGTGCTGCATACGTAGACCTTGTCAATAGCGCGACTCTTGGTGACTATAGTACTCTAAAACTCTTTTTTTGTAAACAATGTGTATTGTCCATGTTTTGAAAAAATGTCTGGTATTTTTTAAAAAAACAGAAGAGATAGATCTTCATCGAGAAGCATGTATCTATACTGACAAGTCAAGTGTCACAATCTTACGAAATTGACCCAGGCAAACTCCATCAGCCCCGGATGTAACTTCAATACTAGGCGACGCTACACTCCTGAAATGGCAGCAAATATTCGGTATTTGTTTGAGGATTTGAGTCCCAAGCCATCAGCCAGGGATCTGGCCTAACCCGACTTCATTATTCCGACTTTAACTTTGATGGTAGTAATCGCTGGTAAATATTCGAGATGTCGGAGTTTTCACCACCTTACAGAGCTAGCTGGCCAAGCCCGACTTCCCCAACCTGATCGCACTCTGATCATACTAGACTCGTGAAATTGCAGGTCAATATCGCTGTTATCGGTGCACAGTGCTGGCACAGCCCTCAACTTCCTCACTCCGACTCTAACTTCGATACCAGACGACACAATACTTATGAAATCTCAAAGCAATTCCCGGTATATATTTAAGCAATAAAGCACACCCAGCGACGGTATACCACGAGATTTTGACCAGTTCACGACATATATGCACGAGCGATGAAGTGAACTGGTCAAATCGACTGGTATACCGTCGCTGGGTGCGATTTATTGCGATTATATCATAACAATATATTGAAATTCTGATTTTTGCTCAAGTTGAGAGCTCGCGCGTATTGCAGCCCTGGTATATCGCCAATATACCACGGTTCTTTTCGCGTCTCGACCAATCGATCCCTGTATTTGCACCATCAGTATACTGGTATGATATAATCGGTATTTAATTACTTTGTACACTGAAACGGCCCTGCCGGACTTCCTTACTACGATCCCAACTAGACTCGTTACATCGCAGGCTAATATCATATACAGTACTTGTTACATAAAGTGCAACATGGCGTTGTCCCAGTCCCTTGAACCACGGATGCTCTTGCTCCAGGTAGTTACTTTTTCAAGTCGTTACAATTTTTGAAACACACAACTCCCCGAAAAGATAGCTTGGAAGTGCTAAATTCCAAATAAATAGGAATTTATGACCTGAGCTTCCCTCACAGACGCCCAAAGCGTTCAAACAGTCTGTGGGAAGTTCAAACTGCTGACAGACAGTCTTGAACAACAAACAGTTTACGACAAACTCCGAGTCAATGATTGGGTATAACGAATCATGATGTATCTCTCACGCACTGTTTTGTGTGGATTTGCGGCGCGCAGGCAGGTTCAATACACTGATACAGCTAAGCATGGCCCACCCTAAAATGCGTAATGAGTTTCGTTAGGGACGTATGTGTTTTAATTATTACCGGTTGATATTCACTTTATTACTTCTCTCAAGAAATTATTTAGACAGACAGGCACATTTTCTGATCCACCGATAACCGCTACCAAGTTCTCAGAATGCATTAATTGAAGTTGTGATGCCTTTTTTATTTTTTTATAATTTACTTTAAGCTCTTCATTTTCGAAACCTTAAAATATTCTTCTCTCGATTGGTAATAGCTCATGCATATCATAATGCTTGAAATGAATCTTGCATACCTGTCGATGTTGGGGGAGGGCGCAAATCTCCTCTAATATACTAAATTAGCATAATATTGGCATTTTACGTTCTTGTTTAATAATATCGCCTTGAATAATCAAACTGTCGAGGCTATTCATGTATTTAAAACCAATGTACCATCGCTTAGTGCGAGACTTGATGCATTCATAGCCTTGTCACTTGGCCATTGACCTCAAGTCAATTTCGTCACGTGAGGACAAGTACGCGAACAGTCGTTTAGGCAAAACTCTCTACACCATAAATGTGTGTGTACCTCCGATTGAGAGGATATCAGACAGACATGATCATGTTTGTGTACATTCATAAGAAGAGGAACACCATAAAATATGATTTGCTTTTAATTTCTTGTTATGATATTAAGTTCAAAACATTTTGAAATTTTTTTGAGTTTAAGCTGACGTTATGATGTGTAAATACTTCCTATTAATGATGATAGTACTGCAACTGTAATTTTCAGATATTTTGATCGAAACTCAACACACCCAATTTACATTCCTTATCTTCATTCGAAAGGGTTGAAACTTTCGAAGGATTCTGAACGATTGACGAACAGGTCGTGAAACATCTGTGAAAAATATAGTTAGGAGTTTCTCAAAAGCCTGAAGTCCGACCATGTTCAGATACTCTGACTAATTCGGAAAAGTAACTGCTCGAAATCGCTTGCACAGTCTAAGGTCATATTTCTCACGCTGGATTCCACAATTTTTCACTTTTCATACACAGGTATAGTCTGTTACCGTACATTATGCGGTTCATATTTGGATATTTCCTCGTGCCGGCAGACTTTCAAAGGCTTATTTTGGGAGGCCGAGGGGCTTAAATTTCTTGAGTTTTCTCTTTAAGCGGAGATTTTACATATGCACGCACACAGACATATATAGATATACATAGATACATAGATACATAAACATGCACATGTGTAAGTACACACACACTTACACACACACACACACACACACACACACACAATATATATATGTATATATATATGTGTGTGTGTGTGTGTGTGTGTGTGTGAATGAATGAATGAATATTTATAGACATATATATATATATATATATTATATTATATATATATATATATATATATATATAAATGAATGAAAAATATTTATTTAATAATTTATAAATATCAATTACTTATTTATTATATATTTATTTATAAAATTCTGTTTTCAGCATCGAGCACTGTAATTTTCTACCGTGACGAGGACATATGTTTGCTTTGATATATATATATATATATATATATATATATATATATATATATATATATATATATATATATATATATATATATATATATATATATATATAGTTAAAACAGAATACAGTTCAACGTTAAATTTATAGCATTGTAATTTCTCGCTTGCGTCCAAGTAGTTTATGAAGAAGAAGACATCGGTTAATTGGAGCATGTCCCAAGTTGAAGACCTAGAGGTCTTTGACATATTATAAATAAGGAATTTGCAGAGTCTATATGTCCTGATGATTGCCAGGGTAGATTGAAAGGCATGTAAAGTAATAAATTTCACCCTGACACCCCTATCTCTGTGTTTACCGGTCTGAAACACGTGCATCTCGTTGGGCATAATCACAGTCTGGTGGCGAAAAAAGGGGTGGAAACTGCATCCGTTGAATCAACAAACAAAACACCATTGTAAAAACTACTGCTCGCTTTGAAAGTAGAAGTGAACTCCTCCAAAATAACCAGAGACCGTTTACACACAGCGACAGTGCAGTGCCTTCGTTTTCTCCGCCGTTGTGAACTTGTTAACTAAAGTTCATCAAAATAAGTGAACATCATGCCAAGCTTTGAGCTCGTGATGATATTTGTCTTGGTAATTGTTACCAGGCAAGGAAGATCAAATGCTGATCTTGGTAAGTTGGAAAAATACACCTCTTGCGTGTGATTTAATTTATGTTGGCTTGTGTTAAATGCCCCATTCTTTTCTTTCTCAATTTCCTTTTGTCGTGCTCTCGTATTTGTTATCTAAAAGTTATCTGAATTGCGCGGTCGGATACAAACTGCGTACTTTTAAATTCCCTATGCCGACATATATATGCGGTCAAATTCATGTAGTTTTGCGCTGCCTACTCTCTTAATTTACTTCCTACCTACAGAAATTACAAGTAGACTGCGAGGCGGTCGCACGCCGTATGAAGGGAGAGTGGAGGTACTTCTGCCGGAATCCGGTTGGACGCCGGTTTGCAATGACTATGATCATGATTGGAACACAGACGTTGCCGATGTACTCTGCCGCGAAATAGGTAATGACTTAATAATGAGACTATAATTGTGATAGTAGGTATGAAAAATAGGGGAAATTCCCCCCCCCACCCCTTGCCTACAAAAACAGTATCAGCGTACACAGATGAAGTATAATCGTTACTCTCGCATAGATGTACCAGACTTTGACCTCATAGTAGTAAAGTTTATACACATCGACAAAGGCGTGACACGTGGCAAAAATCGAGAGAACTGAACATATGCATTGTCTTACAGTTTACAATTATGAGAAATAATGTCAAAAAAACCCAGTAGGTATGTTCCTTTAGAGAAGCAGATATAAAATTCTTAGTTTTTCGTCATGGTGTTTCGTCTTCCAGTTTTCATGCATGTACGTGGAATATTTGTGGCCTTCGATAATAAGCAAACGAATACAATGTTTTCAATCGGGTTTGAACTCACAACATACGGAGAAGAGCAGTCGCCAAAACGACTCTAGTTGTTTTCAATTTTTAAAAACGCAATCATTAAACGATGATACGATACTAAACAAAATTGATTCCGGAAATAAGAAGCATATAAATTTTAATTCCCTGTTGTGCAAGCGCGGATAAGGGAATCTCTGTCAACAAACGTAACGAAACTCGATCGCGCCATCAAGGATGATATTGCTGAGTGGTGGAGACAGGAAGAGTTCCCATTTTTCAATCTGGAAGAACAACATCAAAACCACGTCCACAGCAGTCCTGAACGTGATTATTTCCCAAGGTGATTACAACAAGTGAGAAGAGTTGATAATAAATAATAGCAATAAACGAAAGTCCTTCCAAATAAGGGCGCAACCTTATTGATGGTGAAAAATATAAAATTAGGAAACGGCCCTTTTCCCTTCTTTATTCATCATTTAATTCATTCTGGATTCCCTTTTCTTTGTCTTTTATCTATATTGAAAACAAATAAATACTTGCCTCATATTATGTGTTCTTAAGGTGTAATAGGACTTTTTGTGAGAAATTATTTTTGTTCCTCGCTTAACACTTTCTTTAGAATGCCCACATAAAACCATATAGGCCGGAGTCGTCTGTAACCGTTGAAACTTATTTGAATATCTCTATCTCTCTCATCAGGATATCCGGAAGGTGCTATGTCAGCCAACAGTGTCCGTACCCCGGTCGTTGCCTTGACAACAACATGCGTCGTCAACGTGAAATGTAGAGAGAACAGCACGTCGTTGGTGGCATGCGAGTACGAAATCGATGACACATGCCACTGTAATCAGGCAGAGGCAACGTGTAACTGTGAGTATAGATGCATAACAGACAACTTTAAAACTTTCTTTGACGGTTTGACATAAACAAAAACACACACTATATAGCAGACTTAATTATCTGTTGTAAATATAACATCGCTAAATCACACGGTGGTTCATTATCGAGCACAATTCGTCTATTATTTCCAGCACACTAGATTTATGTCTATCTCCACACGCTGTTCCTGGCGACGTTGCTGTTAACTTTTTTATAGTATAATACTCTACATCAACATGATATTTCAGGAGACATCGGACTGTTAGCTTTTTAGGGTCATTTTAAAGCTCTTAACATGCCGTCTTGGTTCGTAGATTGTCGTTCGTTTTGACCTTGAACATGTATTTCTCAAACGTCAAAGTGCCATCTTTATACTATTATCTACTGTTGTGTGAAATCTGCTCAGTTGTAGCTGTATTTGCTTCACAGTCATCACATTCAAATCTAGCATTCAAACACAACATTTTGTCGAACAATTGTGGTACACTATGCTTCAGGCTTGTTACAAGAAAACGCTAGGAGACAAAATGCTACGGCTTGTGTTGTTTGTATTTAAGATGTGGAAGGTAAAGAAATCCTCTAAAAATGAAAGTCCTGTCTCAATTTCGATATCTTTTTCTGCTTAGCCAGTAGGACATTAGATAAATACGATTGCTTGATTTGTTATTTGCACAAGCTATCCTTAGATGATGATGATGATGATGATGATGATGATGATGATGATGATGATGATGATGATGATGATGGTTGCAAGCCTCAAGTTTTGAAGCTTCACTCCCCGTAATTTTTGATGTACTTCTGTGGTTCTGCTTTGTAAAAAGGATATTTCCTTGTTTTATTCCAAATACCATATCGAAAGACCTTGTGTCCAATTTCTAGGCTGAGTGTCATTGCTGACAACTAAATTTGTACTTCAGACTAGAATTTTGTTTGAAATGACAAATATTTCATTGAATTTTCTGTACAATGCACTTGCACCTTGACGCTACATATGCGCATTCTAATAGTCATCGTATAGTAATAAAAACCAGGATATGAAAAATTACTTTCTACAACCAAACATAATAAAACATCTGGAAAACAAAATTATAAGAATTGTCCCTTTAGTGTCCATAATAAATGTAATAATATCGTGAAATTTGATGTAGGATAACGTTGAAGTGCATATCAATTTGATGGTGATTCTCATTTCCGAGACTCATTTTCTGAGGCTATCATTTCTCCTTTCCTGGTTTCAGTTTACGGTTATCAGGGGTGTTACGACATTGCCGATTGCTTACCGGAGGTGCGCTTCCAAGACAAGCGGATGACTGTACAGCTATGCCTGAAGCACTGTCGAGATCGCAACCTATCAATGGCTATGCTACGTCGAGGCGAATACTGTCTGTGCGGAGAGCCTGGTTTGCACTGCCGAGACCGGAGCAGGGTGATCAATGCACAGTGCTCCAAGCCGTGTCCGGGCGATAGTTGGTTGGTTTGTGGTGGCACGAGCACGAAAGCCAGCATCTATGACGGTAAGTTGAAATGGTATCAAATTATGCACTCATCGCTGTACAAAGAGTTTTTTGACAACGGGCATAGCTTTGGGGTGGAGGGACGGTGCTTATATACAAGAATAGCTAACTTCTAAATTTAATGCAACACAAAACAAATTAACATAACGCTTGTTCAATCAAGTCTATTCGTATTACAACGGTGTGGCTTATCTTACGAGCGTATCAGTTAAAAGTCTGAAAATATTGCGACCACAAAGTATGTTATGTATCTACCAAATGACTTTTTTATTGATTATGTGTGTCTCTTTTTTATATATTAGTCCTGGCTAGTTCTTGACCATGTTCTCTCTTGACGGGATAACGTCTGACTCAATAAAATTATTGATGATATCACTCCAATGTTTTACCATCGTTGGTGCTTTCGATTGCAGTGTCAACAATCATTTATTTATAAATGCATACATTACACTTTGGCAGGTTCAGAGATAAACAGAATTCATATTTGACTAGGCCAAATCTCGGTGATATATATTTTTGTTCGGCAATAAAATGTATGTGCACTCAAGTAATTAAGAGCCTCTGATTGTGTTGGATTATGGCATGGAAAGAGTTACCCATGTAGGACATGACGCAGCACTTCATAGTACAATATTTTCATCCCTCAATCCACAAAAGACACGAGGTACAGTTTCCAAGGAAGTACATGTATGTTTTTCTTTCATTTTAAGTACAAATGGGAGACTGTGGAGGACTGTACACAGAAGGGAATGGAACGATGTACTCTCCGGGTTTTCCGGGGAACAATTCGAGGAGAACCAACTGTCTCTGGAGAATCCAAATAGCAGATGACTATGATTACATCGCCCTTGAGTTCACCATTTTCGATGTCACTTCTGATCAAGTGCATGTGACTGTGTCCGAAAACGACGTCGACGGGGCTAGCAACAGTGTGCTCGGTCGCTTCAGCAGGAGTTCATCGGTTTCTGGCCTACCCATTTATTCCTGTTCCAAGACGGTTTCCGTCAGATTCGAATCGAGTGGTCGGGGTAGCAGCACGGCTGTCTTTGCTTTACTTTATACAGGTATGTTTCTGTAAAATTTGGCTATTTATATATATATATATATATATATATATATATATATATATATATATATATATATATATATATATATATATATATATATATATATATATATATATATATTATGAGTACAACCACAATCTGCAATCAGCTGTGATCGCTCTGGTACAAGAAATACTCTACACGAGCAATGTTACGCACGCCCTCTACCGTCATCGTGGAATCTGTGGTAATAAATCTCAACGTCGTTAACGTTAACGATGTATTTATATGTCACAAATGAAGGGATGTAAATTATGGCTTGTATTTAAATGTGATACTGCCTCCGTTCATCTAGGCAGTTGGTGGTCGGTTTATCAGGTTCAAAAGTGCTACAAATTCTTCCGTCAGTCTTTGTAAATTGTCAATGCACCTCTCTAACTTTTCCTATTCTTTTCTGATCTACCTCCCGTTGGAGCTCATTTTAAAGCCCTTGGTGTAAGAAAACTTGTCACTTTTCATCTTCTTATTGTTTTCCTAAAGTGTTATAATACAACGTTTCGGACGGAGGAATCTGAGGGGGGTCGCTCAAAAAAATTGAAAGCTAGAAGGGGGTCGCTCAAAATGTGCAGAGAAAGAAGGGGATTACTCATTTTTTTCGTGCGAAATAATTTGAAACACCTCTCAGATTACATCATTGCACACATCAATTTCTCAAAATTTTTGATGCGTGAGGGGGACGCCCTCTGGTGCTCTCCCCTTTTGGTGTTCTAACAGTTTCACTTAGTAAAAATACAAATTGAAAACACCTCTCAGACCGCACAATTGCAACACCATTTTCTCTAAATTCCACGCAAGAGCTTCCCGCGTCACGGTGTTCTTCCCCTTGTACTCTCAAATTCTGCCCTGTCAGATATCTTAGTGAAAACCCTGTCATGACAAACACATGCTCTATGGTTAGATATTGATTATATTGTGAACTTTTATATCTACATTTTGTTGATACTTTGAATTTCATTTTGTTGGTTTCACTTTTCCTCAGCCGTCATGAGATAACCGACGATAATCTAGCAGGGTACATAAGGATTTAAAAGGTCTTTACTATTGCTGTATTTTTGTAAATTTTACAAATACATGTATTGACTTTTCTAATTGGGGGTTCAGTCTAAATTTCTATGTCAGAGATGGGAGGGGTTACTCAAATTAATCATGGTTGGCAAGAGGGTCACTTGAAACTTCAGAATTTCATAAAAATTCTTCCGGACCCCCCCCCCCCGACCGTATATAATGACGGCTCCCTAAAATACGGTCGCGAACAATAGCTTTGCATATTACGTGCATACAGGAAGCGACAAGTGGAACACTCGGCATCTCTACGTTATCTGGGTAGTTGGACAAACAACTGCATTTAACCAACACAGCTACTTGTCCACATTTAATAACTCGATTGGAACTCATTTGGGATAACTGGATGGTCAAGCAATGTCAATTTAATCTACAAATAAATACACTCACCTGCTTTCCCTTTTTATAAGTAATTGTAATATTGCAATATTAAACTATAGAGTACCTACTAGTTTTGATAAATTTGAAAAATATGAAGATCCTATTATCCCAAATTAGTTCCAATCGTGTTTAATGCAAAAATACACCAAAAGATAGAGTTACAATGGAGCTTTACTAGAAGTTTTAGATATAATTGTAAGTATTATTCACATAGAAACATCATCTCACAAACTGACTCTGTGACCTTAGGTCAGAATCGTTGTGGAAGTCCTGGTGAGGTAGAAAACGGGAATATCATCACCGACAGCGTCTGTCCCTATCGCTCTGGCGACATTGCGAGGATTTCCTGTCACCATGGTTACAGCGCGAGTTCCATCCACCAGGCAGTCGAATGCCAGAATGGTCGCTGGAACGGAACGATGCCGAAATGTGTTGGTAGGTTTAATTAGTTTGCCCAATAATACAATGTAAGACTCTGTTTCTCTTGTCTCTGATGTAATGTGTTATCGTTTCTCTTGAACAAACATTCAAAAGTCATTAGGCAATAGGGCAAAGTAGAGTTTGCTAGCGAGGTTAGGCTGCAGATTAGGCTAACTTCGAGACTAAGTCTCGGACTCGGAATAATTTCGATGTCGATAGGATGTGCACATATCATACAACATGGGTTCATGCTGTGGGGGTAATACATTGCTGGCGTAAAAAGAGACGCCCATGTCTTATTCAGATGGTGTGAAAACAGCAGATGGGTAACTTTATACCGTCAGATGGAGGAGAGATATTTATTTTTGCTCGGCAGACAGCATGAGAAAAAGACCAGTAGGCGAATTGCCAAGAGATTTTGTTGTTTATTGGGATCTGCTTGAGAAGGCAAAATCGTTCTACGCAGAGACTGCGGTAAAACTGGTCCTGTAGAGGGATAGCCTAGAATCCTAATCGTCCGCTTGCCTCCGTACCTCCGACCCACTCCCTGGGTCGGAGGTATGGAGGCAAGCGGACGAATAGGATTCTAGGCTAGTAGAGGGACGACGCCGTGCTTAACATCATATTTACTTAACATGCTCTCTCTCTCTTTCTCTCTCTCTCTCTCTCTCTCTCTCTCTCTCTCTCTCTCTCTTCTCCTCTCTCTCTCTCTCTCTCTCCTCGCTCTCTCTCTCTCTCTCTCTCTCTCTCAATACGTGTGCGGGTAAAAAGGTGTATATACAGCATGTTCAAACAAAAATGACGATAACTCTTCCCTTTGCTTTTCAGTTTCGGTTGACCTAGAAACGTTATCCGCTGACACTGGCACTTTCGAAATTCCACATCCTACAGACTCCAGGAAAGAATCAAGTGTTAATGTCTTACCGGCAACAGGTTTGTTTCTGGTACCTTATGTGTTGATTGCGGTAACCGGCGGAAGCAACTCTTACTATTGTCAGAGGTGTACATTTTATAATGCAAATTTAGAAAGCGCCTCGCGGCCAGTTATTCAGACTCCCAGTTTTTTACAGTACGTTGCTGGTCTACCGCTTGCGGGGGGTTTGTTTTTCAGCTGCTGGAGCATGTCACCATCTTCAGTTAGTTAAACAGAAATCAAATCTTATTTTGTCCCATTGATTTACTACAGGGATACGGGATGGCGGCCAGTTTTAATTTCAAATACCGGTGAATTTTAGGTTACTTGTTTCCCCCGTACCAATTGAGACTTGACCCCTGATTTGAATTCTTGATTTGACAAGAGAATGGTTGAAATTTTCATTGAGGAAAGTTTGAGCCAAAGTTTTAAGTATTTCACTTTCAAGGCGCATACTATATTAAAGCGAGAACACATTAAAAGCTGCTGCCGTAGATATCTTGCACAAAAAGACACTGTACACAGGTCTATGTACACGTTTATAAGTGAAGGTCTTTTAATTTTTTCCAGGTTTCATTATTGGCGTTGCTGTCGGTGTTACCGTATTGAACGTTGTCATTGTAGTTCTGGTGTATCACAGATGTCGCAGAGTGAGGTAAGTCTGTCACAGCCGCATGAGCTTTGACGTTTGGCGGCGTACTTTCAAGTAATGATGTCCTACCTGTTTTCCAATCAGTCAAAACTTTAAGAAATCATCTCTAAGTCCTAAAAGAGGGTACATGGGCCTATGAAAACTTTTACGAACATAGTTTCTCAATTTTAGGCGAATGACGTAGTCTGGTTGCTGAAATTGGAATTCATTATTTATCTTGACTTTGGCGGCTATACGTTTAAATAGTGTCAACACATTCAATGCGGGGTGTAGCCAAACTTCAAACTAATTGTGTAAACATGGTGCTCTTAGAGTCTGTAGACAACTCATTTCGTCACAATCAGCACCAAGTTAATATTCTAGGTGACATTTAAAACAAATCAATAAGTAAGTTTTACATTTAAACGAAAAACTTTAACCTTTGCTGAATATTTTGTCCTTCCAGAGAGTCTGATTCAAGCCCAAAGTCCTGCGGTAAGACAGTCAGCGAAGTGGAGCAGGCAGAGGACCCGATTCCCTTACGCAATATCCACAGAGATCGTCACCAGTACGAGAACGTGGAAAACATCAGAGCCAGCAATGCCTACCTAACAGAGTTTGGCACCCGTGTACCGCGTCGGACTGTAAGATTTGAAAGTCCAGGGGACACGTCTCGGTTTGGTAATTTTCACATGCCTCCCACTGTTGAATATCTGGAGGTAGCATCTTCCCAGGCATAGGGTAGAAAAAGTCGAGATCAATAAAATTCAAGAGTGGAGTAAAACTGCTGTGATCGAAAACGACCATGCATTTATCTACGCGTACTACCGTGGGTATGAAACAGTCCCTTATCTGTGGAACTTTTTGAGCAACTGAGTGGAACTGTTTAATGTAGTTTTTTGGTGTATGTACGCAGACGTTTCCCTTGGACCTGTCGTTCTTTTTCAAGATTTTACCTCTCATGAGAACAAAATTGTTAGGTGTAGAGCATTTCCGCCATTTTTTTTCTCATTATGGTAATTTTGTGTATACTTGTACTTAACTCCTGTTAACGTGTGCAATGTCTGTTGTGTCGTTTTCACCTTACCTTGGCCTTGATTGATTAACATTTGCTCAAACACAATCACTTCTAACCTGACTGAAAAATAGTCAGGTTG
This sequence comes from Ptychodera flava, assembly GCF_041260155.1. Taxonomy (NCBI): domain Eukaryota; kingdom Metazoa; phylum Hemichordata; class Enteropneusta; family Ptychoderidae; genus Ptychodera; species Ptychodera flava. The sequence continues at coordinate 24,002,979 of NC_091928.1, read as the reverse complement.
CGAATTGTCAAGGTCAAGATATTAGTCTCGTATTCACTGTGTGTGGTCGAAGTTATAATTAAGGGGCCAACCCAAAGAAAAGTGAACTCAACTTTCCTTGTGAAAACAAACATATTTTTTCAGGTGCCCTTCTACAACTTTGTCAAGCAACTGGACGCTTCAGTGTTATTTGCAAAATTGTTAAATATGGGCCATACGTTTTACAATCTTGCTAATGTAGGTGCTATTTGTTTAAGTTTTCTTAATAGAACCACATTAATATTTCCTTTTGCAACTTTCAAAGCATCGCTATGCACCTTCATTGAATAACTTTTAAGTCATAATTTCGAAACCACAGAACATTATCCAGTTCGATACTGCGACATCTTCTGAAGGCAAAACACTAGAATCAGAATTAATTGTTGTGATTGCTGTTAGTGCGGGAAGTCACAGATGATTAATCGAAAATTGTTCAGGAAAAGTTTTTGCTGGCGGGCGAGTCATTTTTAGCATTTTTAGCCGGAGGATAGTTTTATTGTTTTACTTTGTGAACAACTTTGAGAAAGGTTGAATTGGTTGTCAGGGAGTATTGCTCAAGTGTTTTCTGGGCTGTATCGAGAAATGGCAAAATCACATGACGGGGAATCATTCGGTAATATAAAAGCTTTTGTACTTATCGGAGAGGGTACGAAATCGTTTCTCTGTGGGGACACGTGAAATCTAGTATGTCGGCGCGGGATTTGTCCAATCTTAGCGGGAGGATAGTTTTGAACAGTTTAAACCTTCCATCTTTTCTTAGTTTGTTCGAATACCTTAGAATTGACAATTACAAGTACGAACACCCCTCTTGTAAATTCTCGAAATTAGCCCCTCAGCTTTTCACAGAAGCAGAGTAGTGAATTGTTGTAGAATAGTTCGTATGATGTAACAACACGTACAATTTCAACAAACAGTAGATACGTGAAAGGGTGAGCCTTGAATTATGCACAAAATTTGAGACCACAGCCAGATATCTCTCTTGTCGAGTCGTTCAAATTTCAGAGTTAAATGAAAGAGGGCGGTACATCGATAGCACTTATACATTACTTTCTGCATGGCGGCATTCCATGCCGGTATTCAAGTTTGCTAGATAACTCGCGTCAAATTGCGTGTTCAGACAGATTTTTCAATTAACTGAAAGCTATATTGTCATTCAAGAATTTTATTTTATCATGTGCCGTGACTTACAATGTAAGTATCATTGAAAATTCACAAACTATGATCAATAGTATAGACTTTGACCGTTTTCTCTCAAATAAACAGTGCAATTTGTTACTCACGTGGCAATGTATCTGTAATGTTACCCGTCACGATGTTGATAAACTTGTACTTATAAACACATATTTTTAATACAATCTTTATACAGACTTCAAACTTCAAGCTATATGTATTCCTCTTGTCATTGTTATTCATTGAAACTCTTAAATCTAATCGATTTCTGAAGTCATATTTCAATAAACAGCATTTCAAAAGTGGAAGTGGTTTCTATCCATTCATTCATTCATTCATTCATTCATTCATTCATTCATTCATCATTCATTCATTCATTCATTCATTCATTCATTCATTCATTCATTCATTCGTTCGTTCGTTCATTCGTTCATTCGTTCAGCATGTATATGTTTTGTAATATATTTTCTTGAACTTAATAACATCTTTGTTTGGTGTCAGAATGCGTCATGTTGATGTCTTGATCAGAGCTAAAACCCTCATCGACAGGCATCAATGTCATCGTTTAGACTGTCATGCCAGCATTGTATTTAATACAATGCATTTGTATTGAGGCGCTGTCTCGAATACATTAATCATTATAGCAATTAAGCATTTTAGTGTCATGTCTTTAAGATAGCTTGCTTGGCTACCGCTTTAAGTGTTTTTCTGATATGAGCAGCCGTGTTATGCCAAGACAATATCAGTATTACCTTCATCAGGGAGATATCGCAGACTCTTGCTTTGTTAGCAAATTGAGCTCCTATGCTTCCAATCATGTGACTGTCATTATTTCAATATGTTACACGTTCTCTATAATCCCTCTGAGGGTAATGTCGATGGCATACACCGCTCTTCAAGTTCCGTTAGCCAAATTTATGAAAAATACCGTAAATTAACAATCAGGGTGGTTGTGTATTTTTAAAGATTTCCTTCCGACGTGGACTTCATCGTGGAGGCATCATGGGCCAGTGGCTAGAGCAGTGGACTCACGATCAAAGGATGGCGAGTTCGAGCCCGGCATGGCTGTGGTGTTGTGTCCTTGAGCAAGGCACTTTATTCCTCATTGCTTCTCCCCACCCAGGAGTGATGGGTACCTGGTAGGACAGTGGTTGTAATGTGTGTGTTTAGCTCTGCTGCGCTTATTGGCTGCACATGTGAGCTGTTGTTTGCTCCCCAGGGAGTTGAGTGGTAATATATTAGGTCCAGTGACCAGGGGTAATAATAATTGTAAAAGCGCCTTGATCACATGTACTTGTGGATATGTGCGCTATATAAGAACCCAATATTATTATTATTATTATTCGCTCAGCTATCAGAGTAAGGAAGAAAAACAGTCAATATTATCTTTCAGAAGCGAAAAAGTTTTCAGTTTCGTCTGCGGATGTCGAAACTATTACGCCGAGAGTCACCGTATTGGTTGCACTTTGCACATATAACTGTTTTACAGAAGTAAAGAAATCTAAAATTTCTATGATAAATACTATTAATACCCGTCACCTGGAAGCAAGTCAGCTGGGTTCTGAAACTTTGCTACACATCTTAAAATCGGAAAGTAAACAAAGTAAGTATGATAAACCTGAATGCAATTTTTTACAAATACTGTAGGGACTGTACTTTAGTAAAATCCGACTTAATTTTCTTTTATTTTAAGGAATATCATCGGGAGAAAGTCCAATTTAAAAAAATCACAAAGATTATAAAAATTAAGAACAGCTGGTGAATAGGTGGTAAAAGTAAATGGAACAGTAACAATTTTTAAACAGTCGCTCTGACAAGGTGTCTGAAAATTCTATATGATTGACCCCATTATTTTTATCAAAGTAAACAAATAATGGCATGATTAGTTTTCAGCCATTGCTTACCATTTGCTCGAGGAGATTTCAACTGTTTCGATAAAAGAATGCAAAGTCAGTGGAATTTGAGCAAATTATGGCTTGACGTGAAAACGTTTTTGTAACTCCCAAAACAATCAAACACTGAACGATATTCACACCTTTGCTGCTCGGAGAAACTAGACGATATAGAGTGCAATACTGGAAAACAAATTATAGCAATTTTTCAATCTCATTTCCAAATATATCATAAAATGGGATGTGAATTTAATCCTAAACTGTTGATCAAAATTGACTTATACCACATTGTTATCAGATAGTTATCGTTTCCCCTACAATCCCATTATCATAGCAAAGTGTATTATTGAAATGTACCATTTTAAGACAGTTAAATTGGCTGTTGTTACAAGTATTCGTCTCCTGTGCACAAATTTCTTTTACTCGGGCAATATTATTGTTACCATCACTTAGGCTGGCAAAAATACTGCATTTAAACACTTTCGATCATGCACATGCGGTATTAAAGCAATTAACCACACCCAGCAACGGGCCACGAAAATACCTCGAAATTGTGGCATATACGCACAGATCAAATTAAATGTATAGATTGAATGATACGGTCAAAACCAAGTGGTTTACTCGTCGTTGAGGTAGTTCATTGCTATTATATCATAAACGTACACTGAAATTTAGGTGTGAAACGTAAAAAAGGAAATTGCCTCTAGCGTTGAATCGCACGATGTTACAATAGTGCTAAAGTGCGAATAAAGCGGGATACCATCGAGATTAAAGTTGCTGTGTTTGTTTTTTGAGTGTATGCTCTGCTTATATTCAGCTAAATTCACTGAAACACCGTAAACAAACTCCGTCATACAATCAGGCCATGTAGACTGGCCATTGTTGGAACGATTCATTTCGAATAATTTAAGTGATTGGCAATATTTATCGGGATAATGAAAAGAAAACTGGCTAAATTCTACAGGTTGGAGCCAAAAAGTTTGCGATTTCGTCCGCGAATGTCGAAAAGTTGACGCAGATCGTAATCGTGTAGGTCGCTGATACATCTTATTTGCAGAAGTACACTGTAACTGAAAATGTCTTAAATAAGCGTAAATGGTACAAAGTCAGCAGAGTTCAGCAAATTGGAGAAACGTGGTAGTCGGAAGCTAGGTAGGCCTAAACACGGCGAATTTGAAAAACGAAATTATGTTGATTACAAATATCACAGCCAAAACCTGGTTTAATTTCACTTCGTTAAGCAACACAAAAGATAAAACGTGTTAAATATTCGGCCATTCAGAAGCGAATGGCTACTTTAAGTTGATTCAGTATTTCAAATTCTTCAATTGTGACTTTTCACGCTAAACAAGGATAAACTGGAATTTTCGAGGTCTTGTTACATTGACTTGTGAAAATCGTAGCTGCATTTGTTTTTTATTTTACTTTATCACCTCATTTAAGTGACACACTGTATACGGTTCCATTTTTAGCTCATGCGTTCACACACATGGGCTAATGTCATAGTGATGTCTGTCTGTCTGCCCGTGTGTCTGTTCTGTCTGTCTGTTTACACGATAATTTAAAAACGCCTAACAGATTCATATCAGATTTGGTATACAGGTACCATATGCTATGTGCAAGAATTGATTAGATTTTGATAAGTGCAGCTTGCATATTAATGAAGTTATGTAATATCATTTTTTCCATACAATCGTTTCCCTATGGAGACGGTAATGACAGTGTAGACATACATATGGAAATACTGCACAGACTTTCATGAAACTTTTAACAGATAACAATCTCAGGACATTATGATGGTACTGTGAGTGTCATGTCAATATCTGCTCATTTGCATATTAAATGAACTTTTGTTATTAGGAACATAACTCTGAAATTCCCGCACCAAACTTGATGATACCTGCAACAAATATTGATCTGATATATATGTAATTATACTAAGAAGCATTGGGCAATGTGAAGTTAATAAATAGCTCATTTGCATATTTTGTGAGGGTTTGAATAAGTCATATAACTCCGATATAACTGCACCAAATGTGATGAAATCTGCTGCAGTCACTGATCCGACAAATCTCTAACTGTGGTGTAAAGTATTTGGTAGTGAGAAGTTAATTAAGGGTTCATTTCCATATGTAATGAACTTTGTCATTCGGTATATATACTGAAATTAAGGTACCAAATTAGGTGAAACGTGCTACAGATATTGATCTGATAAATATCTAATTGTGGTATGAAATACTGAACAGTGTGAAGTTAATTAAGGGCTCATTTGCACATTAATGAACTTTGTAATTAGTGATATTACTCTAAAATTACAGCATTAAATTAAAGAAACGTGCTACAAATGTTGATCTGATGAATGATCTGAAGCATTGAGCAGTGTCATTAATAAAGTTTTGTAATTAGTGATTAAACTCTGAGAGTACTGTGCGAAGTTGACAAAACGTGCTACATATAGTGATATAACAGATGTCTTATTGTTCTGTGAAGCGTACTACTATTAATGTACCTATTGTAAAACACGTGGGCACATTCAGTTCACATCTGGTTATTTTTCATACGCTCACTGTGACGTAAAATGTAACCCACTAATCAGTAAGCTCTTCTGATTGGTAGAATATAGGTGATGATGTCATAACCTTGCAAATAAATCATCGGGATATGTGAATGATGAATTTACTCATATTTGATGTATGAGCTATGGTTCGCAAGCCATATGTGCTCAATGGGCTGTGGTTCAGAAACCATTATTGCAATGTACTTTGAAACGGTGACACTCACAAGATGATAAAATCTACCCTGGGAGACTGGTGTCTTGAGTTCACACACATCTTATTTTTATGTTCGACTGCTGGACTGGTTTTGTATCGAGCACAATGGATATCTTGATATTGCTAGTATTAACGATGCTGGTTACTCTACAAGCTTATAAACTGCACAACGTAAGTCGGAAGTTTTACAGCTCCGTTTTAACCGGTTGATTTTTTTTTCTCTCGTGAGATTGGACCCGAGCTGGCCACTACATGCATATAGCATATATACAGGTATGTTAACCCAATAGAGTATCCGTGCTGCTATACCTTAATACAACATCTTCAGTCAATGCCTTGTGTACGCATTTGTGTCGCATATAGTATCTGTGAAACAAAATATAGATTTTCTAAAATAATATCGTATAGATTCTGGAAGACTAATGAGTGGTCCGACGCCATACGAAGGCAGAGTGGAAATGCAAACGGAGGAATATGGTTGGACTCCAGTCTGTGACAGATATTGGGATATGTCCGATGCAGAGATACTCTGTCGTGATATAGGTAGGCAACTTAATATTTCAAGCGGTGTTCTCATTTCATTTCCTGACTGTTTATTTTTGGCTGAAGAAATAGCAGCAAAGGGTGTTCTTATCTATGTATGTCATCAATCCCAACGACGCTAATTTTAACATATTCTTCCTCTCTTCGAACTGAGTATCATTCAAATTACAACTTTGTGAAACACAAGTCTAAGAAATTTCAGTGTAATAAGTAAAAATTTTACATAGCCTAACTTTGTTGTTTATACATTTTCACTGGGTTTAATTTATGAAACCTGATTTAGTTATTAGTGAAATTTCCGGGTTTTGTTCATTTGTTTACTCTATATATTATATTACAGGATATATGGAAGGCGCAATGTCACATGACAGCCCACGAACCGGTGACGTCACTCTTTCTATAGATGTGTTGTCAACGTGACATGTGATGCGAGCAGTACAATACTCCAGGAATGTTCTCATAACATCAGTAACAATTGTAACGGTTGTTATCAGGCAAAAGCAACGTGTAATTGTGAGTACATTTATATGCTAATATCTTGCTGGTCTCATAGACTTGCATCGTCCATTACAGATATACCCGGCATGGCAACAAAGCACCCGCTAATTAGAGCTTAGGGGATTTCGTTGCACGAATTATACATAGTCATAGCGCCAAGGTTTCGAGACTATTTTAAAAATGTTAGGTGTGTTAAGTCTTTTCAACATTGATCACAACTTCAGAGTTCTGGGAAACACACGGGGATGCAGTTAACGACCTAATACATGCACATCCAATATCAAGCGTGCGTCATCATAAAAAATTCGACATCACCCGACGGGTTACGATTTTCCCTTCGAATGAAAGTCGACTTTTTGACTTGATTAGTTATTTTTCTGTTTTATTTACATTCAATATTCTATCAGCTACGTTCTGTCAAGTCTGCCGGGTTTTATCAACCAACTATGTTCTCTTGTTTCACACTGTCCAGCATTCGACCGATATTCATCGATTGTCGATATCTACGGATATGAATACTTACAGCCTGAGTTTCTTCTAGTTGAGAATTATCACTAATGTCGAACATTTTCATTCTCCTATGTCGTTTCCTGTGGAGTGATCCTTTAGGTACAAGCTGACTATGAACCTAGTGTGTCTCTAAAGTAAATGTGGAACCGACGATTAAAGCATTTGCGCTGATTTACTTAAAGGTTCCATAGGTATCGAAATTAAAATTCCATAAGCTGTATCTTTTGGCTATTTTTTCAGAACCTTTGTTTTGTAGTTTCCTAACACTTTCTACATTGGATCCCTAAATTGTAATTTCATGCCACGTTTTTAGCATATCAACACAACCTATATGAGTATAATCTACATTATTATTGTTGAAAATTGTATTCAAATCCGGACTAGAATTCATTTGT